>NC_092815.1:99898031-99920531 GCF_023375885.2 Dermacentor andersoni
GCCTGTGTGTCAAGAATTATTTTCCACGCGTCCTTGGCGGCATAATCTAATGCACAAGTCACGGCATGCGTCCTGCAGTCGCAAGGCTTTTTCTTTTTTGTTTAATTTAAAGGTGGCCCTGTTTTTTCTGACGTAACCTCCTACGAAATGGCACGCCAAATACTGTTTGCCTACCTCTGCCGTTAAACGCTGCAGCTATATGCCAGAAACTGACAACGATTTTCATTTCAGTAAAAGAAATGAAGAAAGAATACACCCATGTGACAGATCAATGGCACTCTCGTCGCAATGTCAACTCGAACTGCGTATGTATTCTATTAATTCTGTTTGTTTTATTAACACATAGTTTAGGTTACTACACTACCTATTGATACTACCATCGTAATTGTTTACTGAATCCTGGAAGGTCCTTCAGCGTCTTTTATTCCAACTTGCCTTAGGGCATATTGCTTGTTCTAAACAATCCAAGTTCTCTACATGTCTGCTATCGTATCTCACCTTATATCTACACAAAACTCACACAATATCGACAGGGAGTGATTCTTGCGCACGAGGACAAGCATTTTGAGTATTCAGAGTAAAGTTAATTGAAAGATTTTTCGAATGGAACAAGTGGGATGCTGGTGATGTAAATCAATCCCACAAACTACTGCACTCGCTGCAACAAGCTAAGTCGTAGCAGATGGGCAGTGAAGATATAAGTACGACTAAAAATTGTAACTAGCCTATCGACGCAAGTAATTTTGCCGTACCGATACCCTGATGTTGTTGTTTATAAGAAATTATACATAAAAAGATAACATGATCCAAAACAAAACGATTGTAAAAGAAACGAAGATACCTTATGAAAAGTAATGAGAATGATGATGATATGTGGTGTTTTCTGACGTGAGAGCCAAGTATAGCCAAAGAGCGCCAGGCTCAAGAGTAATGAGAAATGTACGCACAGGTTTGCATGAGCCAGGATATGAAGGCGCACATGACCTGAGAGTTCTGGACATGAATGAAGGTAGAAAGGAAAGTATGCAAGGTTTCCTTGCTGCAACAATTCCCTGAAAAGATGTCTACGGTGTGTCACAAATCTTATATTGCCAGTGGATTTCAACTGTCGACCATATGGGTTTTCTGCATGCAACGCATTCCGCGTCACCTTGAGGCAAGCTGGGATGACGCTTAACTCTCACTGGTTTTGGTACAAGATATTCAAAAGATGCTGCCACCTGTAAAGGGCGCAGTCTACGCATCTACACGTATATAAGACGGCGGTATTCGCTTATGATGCTATAGACACAAAGTTCATCGGTCGCTAGCACACCCATTACCTCAATAAAATACAGATCTTATGGGGTTATTTCGCAGCCGAATGCAGCTATGCTGGCAGGAAGGTGGGGAACACTTCTGCAATAACAAATATGAAGCGAAGTAAACAGAAATGGAGAATCAACCCAGAGACTGCGCAAATGCTTCAAACGTATAGATTATAGTCTGTGGTTTGCCTTTTCGTCCCTCGATAGCAATTATACCTTAGCCGCATCTTGCCAGCCTAGCGCATGATATTGTTTGCGAAGATTGCGCAATTCACCCTGGCATTCAGGAAATATTAAATAACTTTGAGAAAAGAAGTCTGGACGCTCCTAAATGCTTGGGGAATGAAGTGTTACAACGTGGGGGTGCAGCCGAGAGTCAACAATGGTGGTGTCGAGAGCAGGCTGCAGACAAGTTCAGTGATTGAGAGTAGCATCGTCTACTCGTCAATATGATGCTCGTTCTAGATTGCTTGTTTTATGACCGCTGCCATTTTAAGCACTTTCCTTGACGTTCCACTTCGCACAAGCATGCCACTTGCATCACACCACCACTCCTATGTTTTTTCTTGGCTTATAAATCTGCATGGTACCCACAAAAAGCACGCGATCGGAAAAAGCGGTTAAGGTTGGAAAAAAAGACCGCTTTAAGTACAGCCCAGTCCCTAGCTTAACTCCCTCGGGGACGCCCTCTCCCCAAGCCACAGACGTTCCCATGGTCGTGGAGGCGAGCCACTCGGGCAACCCAGCCAAACGAAAGGCCGTTCCCAGCATGCCCGAAAATGTACAGGCTAAAGCGAAGTCAGAGAAATGTTGAATTCCATGTGCTTCGAGATCAAGCAGATAACGAACGACTCTCTGCAGTGGATCAGCGGCTCTTGTTCGTGGATCAGAAGTTAGACGCAGAAAACGTCAAAATTCAATGCTCATAGGAAACAGAATGCCGGAAATAGAGTGCAAGGTGCAGAAAATTAGCATCAGTCTGTCGACCTGGGTACGTCCCGTTTACTTCCCACATGGCGCGTCGGTACCTACGCTGCCACCTCTGCACATTCCCGGACCGATTAGTAGAACTACTTCCCTCGAGACCCTAGTAGCAACGCCGCAAGGCGCTCTATACAGCAAGGATGGGGACCCACACCCAATTTAAACTTTGGCAATGGAACTGCAGGGGACTCCACCATAAAAGATGCACCCTGCACCAGTTTGTTCGCCCTCACAAAGAAAAGTCACATGTTATTGCAAGAAATGATTACTGATCAGGTTTCACTCCAGGGATACAAAGCTCTTGCTCTCCGTGGGGACGGCAGAGGAATCTGCACATTAGTCAGCAGCAAGTTCACTTTTGTCGCACACGATCTAGAGGTCCGGCCTAGCAAGACGGAGACCTCTCTAGTAGAAGTCAGCCCGAGTCATTCCAACATCCCCACCATATGTATACTTAACGTATACAGCAGCCCGAGCGATCATAGAGAACGTTTCAAAACTATCATCACTAGGGCAACGAAGCTCGCCGGAAACTCTCCACTGGTTGTGGCCGGTGATTTCGACGCCCTGTTTCACGCGTGGAACTACACGCGTGACACGGTCAAGGGCCTGTGGCAGGAGGCGGGAGGCGTGGGACTCTCTATTGACGGACCCTGCCTTTCCCACCAGACGCGGCACCTCCTCGACCAGGGACTGTGTCACGGATCTCGCCTTTGTTAAAAACGCTGGCTCAGCCGTGTGGTCGAATCTGCTCATAGACCACGGAAGCGATCATCACATCACGGCCACCAGCTTACAAGTGGAGCAGAAAAGAAAGAAGGCCTTCTCGGTCCCAGGCTGGGACAAATTCCGTGAGGTTGGCAAGGCCGGCGCCGCCCGTGGAGAAAAGCCCGAGAGTCTCGTCCATTGGTCCGAACTAATTCTGCAAGATATCTGCTTCTCCACCAAAACCATAGAGACGGATCTACAGATAGACAAAATAGATAGTAGGCTAGCACACCTTCTCGAGGCCAAACAATCACTTCTATAAAGGTGTAAAAGCCAACGCTTGAATCGCAAGCTCAGGAAAAAGATAGCCGAGATCAACAAGCAGATCGACGAGCACTGCCAAGCCTTGTCTAGGCAGCAATGGGACGAAATTTGCAATTCAATCAAAGGGCAGTTGCGCACGGGAGGCAAGTGGAATCTTCTCACACCCTTGCTCGACTACTCCGGCACCAAGTCATACCGGAGAAGTGTCCTGGCTAAAGCGGTCCACTAAGCCAAGAAGTCGTCTTCAGAAGAGGAAGTGCTGGAGACGCTAGCTAAGAAGTACCTGCCGCTCAAAACTCTGGTAGATGAGGCGGCATACCCATTATACAAAGGTAAGCCGAACCCCGCGCTGGACGAGCCTTTCAAAGTCATTGAAATCCGCCGCGCCATACACGACCTTAACGGTAGGTCGACACCACGCCCGGATCACATTAACAACCAGGCTCTCAGAAACCTAGAGGGCGAATCGATCGAGATTCTCACAGATGAGATAAATTGCATTTGGGAGGCGGGAATCGTACCGGAACAATGGAAGTTAACGATGGTCATACTCATCCCAGAGCTTGGACAACCTACACCCCATCTCACTGACGTCATGTGTAGGGAAGGTGGCCGAGCACGCCATCCATAACAGAATTTCGGAGTATATCGATACCAACGACCTTTTACCTTACAACATGATAGGTTTCAGGCCAGGCCTCTCCATCCAGGGCGCCATCAAGCTTATCAAGATCCAAATCCTGGAAAGCTGCCCTCGGAACACGAGAGCCATCCTTGGTTTGAACTTGGGGAAGGCCTTTGATAACATCCGTCACAAGTTCGTTCTCGACGTCATCAAACTCGACCTAGGCTCGTCCTTCCATGCCTTCGTCAGGTCTTTATTGAGCAAACAATGCGCCATCCTCAAGGCTGGAGATTTGGAATCAGAGAAAATGGAGCTGAGCGGAAGAGGCACCCCCCAGGGGTCAGCCATGTCACCGCTCCTCTTCAATATCGCAATGGTCGACCTCTCGAGATACCTAGGCAAGATCCAGGGCATCGGCCACACGATCTACGTGGACGACATCACTGTCTGGTGCGCGGGAGGCATTGACGGCTAAGTTGAAGCCGTTCTCAGGGAAGCTGTCGACACTACAGAGCACTTTCTAATAGACACGGGACTCCGGGGCTCCCCAAAGAAATCGGAGCTCCTTCTCTACAGCCCAACTAGAAAGGGCTACATGCCACAGTACTGGAAACCCACCACTGAAGTCGACATTAATCTCTTCACCAAGTACTGAGATCCGATTCCCAAAGTCGCGTCCATTCGAATCTTGGGAATGACACTCGAAGGGGCGGGCACAAATAGCGTCACCATTCACAAACTAGCAAAGAAGACGGATAGCGTCATTGGTCTAACCAAGCGGGTAGCTAACAGAAGGAGAGGCCTGAGCGAAGAGAATATGATAGGGCTCGACGGCAAAAGCATAGCCACCGAAACTCTGACGTGGTACCCCGCTCACATGGGATCCATGATGGGAGGCCCCACAAACCGCAACGAGCTAGCACACTCCAAGGCGCGAGGTCTCGCTTTCCGCGACCATCGAGAACTCCCCCGCCGGCCCGCAGTGGTGGAGAAGAGAGATCAACCGACCACATACAATGAAATTACACAGCAGTTTTATCTCTGCAGGAGAGACTTTCCCCTTCCTCAGAAGAAGTTCAATGGAACGCAGGCACTGACCCTCAGATTATTGCAAACAGGCTCGTATCCCAGCATGGCTTTATTCCACGAGCTTTATCCCGACATTTATGGCAGTAGTTCTTGCAGGCACTACAATGACTTCGCTAGCCTAGACCATATGCTCTTGTGTTGCCCCTCATTGCGAGGCACGGAACAAATCAATGAGGACAAGTGGCTCTCCGGTATCAAGAGCCCCGATGCCGGAGCGAAACTATGAGCGCTCCAGAGGGCCCACGATGCGGCGGTCAGATGGCCTGACTGTCCCAACTTTCATTAAAGTTTTGCATCCATCCATCCATCCATCCATCCATCCATCCATCCATCCATCCATCCATCCATCCATCCATCCATCCATCCATCCATCCATCCATCCGTCCGTCCATCCATCCATCCATTCATTCATTCATTCATTCATTCATTCATTCATTCATTCATTCATTCATTCATTCATTCATTCAATAGAGCCACAATTTCGCTGAGAACCATAACGGGACCTCTTGTATTTCCTAGAAAGGGACAGAAAATGTCATTGCATGCAGTAGTGTTCTGTCAATGTCGATTGTTGTTCTTCAATATAGCTCCGTATCCGGCTTAGAAATACCTCGCATAAAGTAGGAAATCCGAGAGATGGACCAAACTAAACAGCTTTGCCTGTGCCAGATAACGACGTCTGGTGCAAGATTGCGTTGTTCAGCATTCAAAGCGAAGCGTTCCACTTACTTGTTCATAGAAGGGGATCAAATAGCGCACCTCACGTGCTTCGGCTAGTGGTAGAAGAAATCAATAAAAAGGGGCATCGTTGCTACATGCTTAAAAATTACTCTTCACAAAGCTTGCGCAAATCAACTATTCTCCATTTTCAGAGCACAGCTTACCGGAATCGCCCAACCAGCACACCCACCCGCTGTGGCGTAGCTAGGTCGTTTGGCACCCGGGGCCCAAAAGTATTCTGTCACCCTTCCACCCCCCCCCCCCCCCCCCCCGCGTCGTGTGTGTAGTGAGGAAGGCGAGGATATCGAAAATTTTCGGGCAGTGGGAGTATTGTTTCAGCACCAGCACAGCCGCCTCTTGAATACCGCACATGTCCCCCCTCCCTCCCTTCGCTTTCGTTCCCAGATATCGCGAATTATTTTCTGCACTCAATACCCCAGTCTGCTGTACTAATAACTTGCGATAAGCGCATTTGCACATCTGCTGTAAGACTGTAATGCTTGGCAGCCAATAGAGATGCGGCATATTGGAAAGTATGGCTCACAAGTAATAAAAATATTTTGATGAAGTTTTAAATAGCAATTTTAGAGACCATATTGCATTTTCAAAATTGAAGCCAGACAGTCATATGTTGCCCAATAATAACGTCATAGAATTCGTCGTAGGCACTATGGCGTGCAGTATTTTGACTGCGGGCCGCTCTGAACCGAAATGAAAATTAAATAGCGTGTCAGAGACGATGATTTTCTTATCCTATTATGAAACTCCATCTCCTTTCCTGCTGCGCTGGTGACAACGCTATAACAATTACGAGTTCTCTTCATTCTGATCCATAAAGCCTTTCTTTATTTGCCGCTATTGGCAAAGGTCATAATCCGAGCTGCGGTGCCGCCACATGGTTGGGAACGGAACCGAGCACGCTTCGCGTCAATTTCTGGCGTTACCATGCAAAAAAAAAAAAAAAAGAGAGAGAGAGAGAGAGAAGGCCGCAATAAAGCCCGCGCGAGCGAAAGCTTGCGCTACTGTTGATATGCACTCGCAATGAATATCGGATAGAAATTTCGACGTCACTGGTGTAGTATTTCATATTTATTTCGGTACTGCCATACTGGGTCACCCAAAGTGCCAAAGTACTGCAGGCTCTAGCACCCAACACGATATTGTCTAGAGTGAGTGAGTGAGTGAAACAACTTTATTTGGTCCACAATAGACGCGAGTAAACTCAACGTCACCTGGCTAGGCCCACTCGGGGACTATCAGGGCTCTCTGGACTGGTAGGATTTGAGAGGTCTGGTCCTGGGCCTTGATGAGCTTCATCATTTCCTCTTGGGTGAAAGGGGAAACGGCAGAGGCACAGCCCCACAGGACATGCTCGAAGTCCGCATAACCACCACACAGGGGGCAGTCCGGGCTTGGAAACCCGCTCGGGTTTACATTGTGTGCGGTGCCGTGGGGCTCGGGTAAGTGCTTGTTCGTAGAAGTAAGAGAGTGACTGACTGCCTGGGCCCTGCACAGCGAGGAATGCGGCAAAGGCAGGAGTCTTCTTGATGGATACTTATGCTTGCAGATCTCGTTGTACGAGCAGAGAGGCGCGGGTCGCCCAGGAGAGGACGCGTTGCCCGTGGCACGTTCAGTCAAACCACGTGCAGCCTAGTTCGCCTCCTCGTTGGGGTTGAGCGAGGCACCCTCAATGGTTCCAAAGTGCGCAGGGAACCAGGCGAACACATTTTGTTTATTGAGTTATTAATATGACTTTGGGTCCTAAATTCCAGAATTGCAATGTTTCCGCTGTGATGGCTGTTTAAGCAGTTATTTACGGTATGATATTTTAAGATAACGCAGACTAAATGGAAGAGGGACCCAAGAGCCACATGGCCTAACTGTACGTTCAGCTACATCCGCTCCAAACATAATCGCACGTCGATTGGTTTAGCGACCACTTAGCAAATTAAATTTTTTCAGCCCACACATTCGTGCAATTATTACGTAGGACGTTGATAAAGCTGCAGCCGACAATTCTGCTGCACTACACTTCTGGTACATCGGGTACATGAGCTCGAGCTTCTGGTTGCCGGAGCATCTGAACCATTTACGCCAAGTGAAGCCGCCGGAAATAGGGGGGGGGGGGGGGGTATTCAGACAGATATGACACCCCTCCCCACCCCCAATTGGCGCCTGGAACCGGGGGCCCATGGCCCCCCGGCACCCCCCTCCTGTTAGTACGCCACTGCCCACCCGCCATCATTGATTTCTAGCATTTGTGAAGACATTTTGAAAAAAAAAAATAGCATTGACATCAAGTTTGCAGCAAGCAAGGAACTCAAACCTGTGCAGATGGTCTCCAACGTTCACGCATTGTCTCACAGCAATGAAGATATACTAGCAGACCCATGTGATCTTGCCGAAGCACAACCCAATTTCCAGCAATACTGTTTCTTTAGAATGGTAGCGATAAAAATTTTAGTTGTTTGTAATTAAACCACAAACTTTAAAGCGTTGCTCTACATGACTGGTCAGATTGAAAGCTTGCCAGCATATAACGTCTCCAGGCGCTTTGTAAAAAAATATTTTGTGACTGTGGTAAGTGGTCGACATGTATTCTAGTTTGCGAGAACATTTGCCACAATGTTCCCCCCCATTTTCACTATGTGTGTGACCTTGCTGGCGCTTACTCAATGGCCGTTCCCCCGTGGCCGCATGGCAACTGTTGTATTTGTTCCTTAAAGACAGTTATAGCACTCCGGATAGTCTGCATACGTAACTTAGTGACAACGCGGTAATTTCTCCACACACTTTGGCCACCGTGTACACATTACCTATACCCTGCCTATCGTTTGAAACAAATATAAACGAGGGGCCTTTTGTAGCTAGTCGTGGATCCTGGGGAATCCTACTACGAACCTGATGTAATTCAGAAAGAGAGAAATAAAGAAGGTTTGGTAATTATTTGTAATAGTTCTAACCAAGCCAGAAACGTTAAAGTTTCGTCACACATTGTACTGAACCTGACCGCCTTTCCAGGAAACAATAGCTTGGTGTAAAACAAGTCATCTCGCGTAATCGGGAACTGTAGCTGATAACGGCAGAAATTACACTTTCGAGCACTTATTTTTTATGCAAGTACAATATTGTACTCGCATGCACATTTGACTTGGCACGCAAATTTGCCATGCCTCCCCCTCCCCCCTCTTTTTTTCTAAATATAATCTCGGTAGCATTTGTTTTGCTGCCAGGAAAAGGAGGTCAAATCTTCCCGCTCCTAAATACACTCATAACGCTCCAGGACGCTTGCATGCTTGTTGCACAAGCCGCAATAAATCCACCCACTTTGAAATTTGCCAACACATCACCCATTAACTGTCCTTACTGCCGCTAAACAGAAATAGGGTGCCTCGTTTAGTTCACCGAGAGCCCAGGGTGTACGTCGCGCACCGCATTGCAATACCGAAGAGCGAGGGTTCAAGGATTATTTGTGACTCCATTAACTAAGTCAGTAAGGTAAATATTTCGGGCAACGCTGCCTTTAAGGTGGCGCTCCTTCCTGTGAAATATAAAAGTTGTGAAAAGCAGAGTTATCTCGCGACATTCATAAACGTAGCTGATAACGGGAGCGTGACGCTTGCGAACAATTGCTTCAGAAAGCTTTTGTAAAAGCTGTATTTGATCCTTATGTATTTAACTTCGTGCACAAATCGGACAATATAGACCGGCCATTATTCCGAACTTTGATCTTGCTGCCAGTTGTACTTATGTCACGGCTACCTGCAAAATACTGTACCGCTCGCAAAGGTCGGTCATACATACTCTGCTCAAATAGTTTATTACAAAGAATATGATTAACCGAATCTCTTTCAGTTTTGCCTACGCATGACCAAGGACATGCCCATTATTTTCATTAAATGTAATCTGTGTTGAAAAGACAGTTCACTCAGGACACCGAAAAACATAGAGTGAAATGTTCACATAATGTTTTCGAGCACATTTTGAAGCAAATATTTTTTTTACAGAAGTTGTATTTGATGGGCAGGCCTTTCGTTTCGCACATTAATTAGCCATACTTGCCCCCACCCCCCAAATTAGCTAAATTTGATCTTGGTAGCATTCTTAGTTATGTCATGGAAACGGATTAAATTTTGAGGTTCAAGCATAATCACACCCAAAAGGCTCCTGGAATCTTGCATGCGTAATTTATTGCTGCGGCCATATTCAAGCCATACACTTTGCACTTCACCTAGGGATCATCCATTTCCTAACCCTTTCCTTCAGCATTATAAATGAGATGCCTTTTCTAATTAGTAAAGGTCACCGTGGGGAATGCTATATAACGCCTGAAAATAGAAAAAAAAGTTCGAGAAGCATTTTCGAAGCTCCTAAAAAAGTCAAATGCTAAAGATTTCGTGATACGTTGTACTAAAGATGCCCGCCATATCTCCCAAACATAAAGTTTGTGTAACACATTGTTCTCTTGGGACAATGGGAAACGTAGCTGATAGCGGCAACGTGAAAGTCGCAAACACTTGCTTAGAAGTTTTTCGCAGAAGCTGTATTTATTTCACAATTTTACTTCGCCGACAGAATCTACCTAGAGTTCTGCCCATTTTTGCTGAGTTTGATCTTGGTGCCACATCTATGTCATGGCAGCGGGCTTAACCTTTGGCTGCTCGTAAAACACACTCCTAAAACTCCAGCGCACTTGCAAACGTAATTTATATGAACTTACTCAATTATCGCACACACCTGGAACTTTGTGCACCATGAGCCATAACCGTCCATTATCTTAACTAAAATATTCACTGTGGTTTGTCTAGTTCACCTAGGATACCTAACAAACCAACTGCAAACTTGGTGACACAAGAAAATAAAGAAAAACAGGGTTCAGTAATAATTTACGACGCTTCACAACACTTTCTCCACAGATTGCACTTAACATTCCGGCTGGTTTCGCAGAATTTAAAGTTGATCGCTTGAGTAGTTACGTGAGGACTTCGGGAAATATAGCGAATAATGGCAGCATGACACTCTAGAACACTTGAAGTAACTTTCTAGAAAGGCTGTAATTGACGTGCATAGATGAAACGTTTATCATTTATCATGCATGATGTACTTTTCGTTTCAACGAACTATAAACGCCGTGTCTATCGTTGTTAAGCAACGATACCGGCCAACAGCAAGTACACGCCGTTTATATGTGTAAGAATTTGTAGCAGAGGATAATTCAGTAATTATTTCAAGAGCACGTAATTAACTTACACGTTCCAATGTTTCAGTACACGTCGGTCTTAGAGTGGCCCCCATTTGCTGAAAGTATGAAATTGCTGCCGTGTATAGTAATTCCTCAAAAGGGAAATAGCTTTTGAACCATTTCATATACCGCTTCAAAACACGCCAAGAACGAACGTTTAACGGTTTTTTTCAACCTCTGATTGACAGATACGTTTCAAAATTGGCCTGCCCGTTACCCATAACGGTCCCCACTTTTTACGCCGAATATGGGTATATTAGAGCAATTTGATTTATTTGTTTTAAATTTTTATTCAACTGTCCATACTGGCAAATAATGTTCTTTAGCAATTCTAGTCGCATCAACCGCTTCACTGTAAATATCATGCAGATCCAATTGATACGTTGACATATATGTGAAGCAAAGCCTTAGTGAAGCCATTTATTAGATGCAGTACATTTAGTGACGACGTGTACAAGTCGATTTACCGTCATCCTGTGCAACATGTAATTTCATGCAATGTTATGTTTATTCAACACATAAACTCACATTTATTTCATGCATGTGTTATGTTTACGCAATGTACCACTCAACAGTTACGCCGAAATGCAAACACGAAGTCGGGACCATGTCCATTGTGAGACGCCTACGTCTCACAATGACGATGTATGATACTTGCCGAGGGAAGAATGAGGATGACGGCTGCATGAACGGACACGTACGAAATACATTTCCCATGTTTGTATACCTTTTTTGTCGTACTGGCACATGCCTATTCTTTTGAATTGGCCTAGAATAGTAAAGCAGCCAGTGGCGCATACCAAGTGGCTACACCAAAGCAGCAAATTTAAGTAAATCCAAGAATCTTTGAATTAATTGCTCAATTTCATTAAGAGGTCAGCTTGCTTTAGAGGTACCTATGGCATGACATTATATTATTACGGTACCATCAACAAATGCTCAAGGGACTAGTCGCGGAGAAATAGACGATGAGGTGTCTGGGCTCTTGGCACGAGCCTGCGATCTGGCTCCGGTGTAAATACAGTGCAAGCAGCCTCTTTTGTCTGTGTATTTCCACACGCAACATCTTGGTGGAGGTTTGCGATCCCCGTCATCACCACGGAGCTCCGCAGCGATCGGTACATCGAGCTTGTCGCCATGGCCCCCGGTGACGAGACCGCCTCAGCAACGGCTGCGGCTCGGGAACCTGCTCCGATCGTCGCGGTTGCTCACCATCGCGACTCTTGTGTGTTCGCTAGCCTGCAGACAAACGACGTTGACGAAAGAATGAAGCTCTATGAACGCCTCATTGCAAATAACAGGTCTGACCCAACGATTGTGCTCGCCCATATCATCTTTTATATCAGCCGCCCATCACGTGTGTGGCTACACACGCATAAAGACGAGATAACCAGCTGGGACATTTCCGAAGAAAAATTTGGAGGACGCTTAAGCTTCGCCTTTCAGAGTGGAACGAGACAGCATTCAAAGATCTCTGACTACTTCCAGCGCTTTCCGGCAACTGCAGCCTATGTAACCGTAATGTTTACCTGGAAACGCTGGAGGCAAGCGCTGTGCAAGAAGGCGAGCGGGCGAGCTTTCTGGTAGAAATGCGGCCTCTTGGCACCTAGATTTTCCACTAAGGGGCGATGCTTTGCCGCGCGGTCGATGCGCTCTTCCGTACTTTCCTCGGCGCGCCATTCTCTTCTCCACCTCCAGGCGCCTTACACCTTTGGCGTTCGCTTCTCTCGCAGCAAGATGCCCATTCTCGCCGATTTGAAAGAGTGGGCATGTACGCTTGCTTGTAAAACAGCCGAAATCGCTGACGCCTTAGACCGCGCCGTTCGATAATTCGGACTCTCGGGACCTACTGTACGACTGCGTGTCATTCGGTCAACTACTCGAGTAGCAGGAGCTGTGTTATTGTTCTGATACGTCGCCGGCGCCTCCTTGAAATCAAACTAGCGAAGCTTTCTCAATCCATTAGGCGTAGACCACGTCAAAACCATAACACAACCTCCTTCATTCACATCTTTATGCTTAACACATGTAACACTGTTCAGAGGAAGTACTACATATAGTGCTTCACCTCTGCATGTCTTTCTCAGTAAACAAAATTCTTGTCAAACAGAACATACTCATCCGGGATCTTTAGGTTTGCTTTAGCGGGATTCTACTATATAAACAAAATGGGGCGTCATTACGCTAAAGAAAAGGAAAAGTCGTGAGACACGAGATGCGAACGACTTCCTTGTTTGCAAAGTCACGGCTACTCGATGCAAAAGCACAGGGTTGCTTTTTTATCGAGTGGCCATTGCAAGGCTTACCTGAACCTACGTCTCCAACAAAAATGTTTTTCTTGATGACGTGGAACGTAATGAAAGCTTCAGTGTGCTACTGGTACATCAAGTAAACCGAAGTGTGTGTCGTAATGTGATCAGCTTTAGTGCAACATGTGTTGTAAAGAAGTTTGTGAGGGTGATTGTTGGTAACACCTTGACGTCACATCACTGTACAGCAGTTCCTCTTCACAAGTTCTGGTTTTTCCCGTAGAAGCTTCATCTTGAGAGCTTCTTGTGGCTGGAGGTAGCCACTGCGTATGGGAAAACGTTCAACAGTTTCGTGAACCAGATTTATGGTCGAAGGTGGTGCTATGTAGTGAACAGTGGGAAATCCGGTTCCGTTGAAACCGCACACAAAGCTCAAAGTGTAGGCGCCCATGTTGTCCATCACGAGCCATTCGTCGACATTCACGTCAAAGAAAAGCTTCATATCACCGATGTGGTCTAGCGGGTTGCACGTATCACCCCACAGGGTGGTCAACACCTCCATAGGCCTCTCCCGGGGCTCCTGCCATTCCAAATACAAAAAAGGACAACAGGCCATGCAGTAAGAAGTTTGGTTCAAATAGTTATCAGAACTCAGTGTTTACGCTGCAGTCCTGTGCCAGTGACATGTTGATCGTAGGATACGTGAGAAAAAATTTATAGGCTTATTTTCTGCGCGGCATAGAAAAATAGGATGACATGGGTCTTCTAACTAAACTACATCGGTTCAGTAAAGCTTGATAGATGATCTCGTCGGAGGTATTTGGACCTAAGGTAGCAATAAAGTCCTTCAGATATCGCTGATTAAGTCTTGTCAGGGACAACTTCTTATCGTTCAGTGCAGGTTAGTGTATAGTATAGTTCAGCAAACCTTAAGTTTCATCAGTATTTGAACCAGCCAAATAATAGCTTTTGTCGTTTCCAGGGCCGCTATAGCATAAAGCTATTGAAGTAAACTACAGAAGAGTACGCATTTGGGTTGGTTGGTTCAAGATTACGAGCAATAAAAAACAGTACTAAACAACAGGACGAGTGAAGGGACACAGACAACAGCGCTGTTGTCTGTGTCCCTTCATTCGTCCTGTTGTTTAGCGCTGTTTTTATTGCTTGTAAGCTACTGAAGTATGTTTCCATTCCATTTTCTTCATTAACCCACCGCAATTCGTCAAAAATATTCTTGGGCAAAGGCCACTTCACTTGCGTGTCACAAGACTTCACGAAAACCGCGAAAACTCCCCATCACAAGATAATAGTTACACACTGATTAGGCATCATCACGCCCAACAAAAGAAAAAAAATTGTTTCCGATTCTACGTATATGGGCTCATTCACACCGGCGACTGACAGTGGTCGCGCGACCAAATTGGTCGCAAAGCGACCAGTCGCAAATGGTCGCATACGGTCGCTTTATTGGAAAAGCGACCATTTTGAGCCAGTCGCTCTATGTGCGATTTTTCAGTCGCGCGACCGTGGTCGCAAAGCTGATAAACCAATCAGCGGCGCACCGAAAGTAATCTTTCATGTGTCTATATCCGGCCTCCTTCCGCGTCGCGGCAAATTCCGCGTAGATTCCTAGAGTTCTCGCTGAGAACGATAATCTCCGGGATTGCGACTTGCGGGTCTAACTCGGCCGGGCTTGCCGGTGTGAACATCAGTCGCCTTCGGTCGCTTTTTGATCGCGAGTCGCAAATGGTCGCTCGACCTCCTCAAGCCGACGGTGATAATGAGCAATATGTCTTCATTAGTTTTCCCAAATTGGTCAAACTGTTTTCGCGCCTCGCCTACTTCACCTGTCACTCGATATCACTAAACGGCGCAAACGCATAATGTCAAGTTGACGTATATTCACTTAAATAGATGGATGTGCCGAACAAAGCTTGACTTTTTTCTAATAGCCAGAGTGTGGGGCCGAATTCCGAAAGGAGTTGAACACGGCTGCCTTCCAATCGCTCTGGCACTGGCTGCTCGGAACGGCCAGCGAGAATCGATTTCTGAGCGTCTAATAAAAAGCTTGTGGGGCCGTATAACGTTATCTTTACGCAAGTAATCCTCTTTACCCTTCACCCCTTTACGCAAGTAATCGACATGGCCCCTCCAAATTTTCTTCGCCAAGCATCCGTTCTGGCGGCATTTCTAATGCCCCGTTGCACCCTGCAGCAATGGTCGACGACAGCTACGGCAGCATAGAGGCAAGGGGAAGTGGACCAAGTGAAGACGCCGGCACCACTCTCCTCACCTGATTATTTACTTTCACTACGCAAGCTCGGCCTCACTGAAACCCTCTTTCTGCTCTTCTTTCTGCTCCTCGCCTCTCGTCAGCCAATACAATAAGAAAAGGCTGTCACAGTGAGCAATACTTGGAATCGAAACAAAAATCACCTCTTATGAACAAGGAGAGCGTTTGATTGAGCCATTAAAACGAGCTTGTTTGTTACCGCCCGTTCTTGCATTGGTGGCTACGTAAATTTGTCATCCAGAAATTGGAATAAAATCAGACTGGAAGGCCTTACGTTATAACGCCTCAGAGTTAAACATATTCCCAAAGTGTTTAGCATGTCTAACTTCAATATTTACTCTAGTGAGTCAACATGGTAGGCAATGCGTGGTTGTTTT
Source organism: Dermacentor andersoni (assembly GCF_023375885.2). Classification (NCBI taxonomy): domain Eukaryota; kingdom Metazoa; phylum Arthropoda; class Arachnida; order Ixodida; family Ixodidae; genus Dermacentor; species Dermacentor andersoni. The sequence goes on from NC_092815.1 coordinate 99,913,950, forward strand.
GGAGAGCATTAACCACATCGAATACGATGTATGTCGTAACATGTGATTGTTCAACCCTAAACATACCTCCAACGGCATTATCTTCACGTGGAAGAAGTCGTAAATTTGAGAAATACAGTTGTTCTTGCTCTCATTGAGAAAGACGTCCTGATGTCAATGAGAAACTCCTGTTTAAGATATAACGAAAGCAATATGGAGTAAATAAGTTTAGTTTGATGAGACGAGACCAACCGAATGGTATCGACATGCGCAGGCCTGCACGCAGAATTTTTTTTTCGGGTGAGGATTAGCGAGGACAATGGCTGCCATTCTGAAATATACCATTGGCTTATTTGCTACGTGTGAATCAAGTCCAGCACGTGTATACAATAATGAAAAAAGTACCTTTAAATAAGTTTTATTTCTTGTGTAATGTAGTCACTTGCGCGTAGCATAGCTTTGCGGAGCAATACATTGACGCCGCGATGCGCTTAGGGGATCATAAAAACCCCCTAACTCCTACCCTGGGTACTGCTTAAGGCGTGCGTCAGCGCCACTGAAACGATTAGATAGCTCTAGCTAGATGTTTGCGGTTCTTTTGGCTCAAACCGATGTGTGTATGATGGTGTGTATGCACACAACTGATCAAGAGGAACATTAGTGCTTGCATGCAAAACGCTTATGCCGTAGGCGGTTTGCAGGACAAACACTGCCCTGTCTCCCCTGCAGATCCGATTGACGTCTCCAGAGGACCTGTTGGGAGTGGGTCAGGGAGAGGTGGGGAGGAAGGTAAGTCCGACGGTCCAAACGGGGTATTTGCCTGAGCTGCGCAAAGCTGTGCGCCCGCTCCCTCGAGAAACCCGGATCGAGGCTGTCCTGATCCCGGCAAATAAAACCTCGGGCCAATTTATCGGCAGCCTCGTTTCCGGGTTTCCCAGAGTGAACCGGCACCCACCGGAGCTATACCATGCGTGGTAAATTCTGGGTGGGGGCGTTCAACAAGTTCCACGCAGGGGTGTGAATCGTGCCTCTGGCAAAGTTGGACAAAGCAGTCTTTGAATCGCTAAAGATGTATTCAGCATCCGAAAGGGCAAGGGCTAAGGCGATGGCGGTCGCCTCTGCCTCCTCAGGTGTAGAGCCCCGAGGGAAGATGGTGAGTTAGGGGTCGGGGTAGGGTTCGGTTGTACGCAACTGCTACAGCTTCATGCGTTGCACATGGGGCGTCTACCCAAATGGCTTTCTCGACTTGTCCGTAATGCTTGTGGAGTGCATTTGCGCGAGCTACGCGGCGAGAGATGTGATACTGGGGATGTACGTTTCGAGAAAGTGCTTTCACTGCTAGGGGTGTATGAATGTGTCGAGGAATGGCTATAAGGGTTGACTGATTAGCGGGTATGTTGATGCGGAGGGAGGCGAGGATATGGCGGCCAGTGGCGCTCGCGGCAAGTATTAAGTACTGCGGCTGAAGGTGCGCCTCAACTAGTTCAGGAAGCGTGTTATGCACGTCTAGTGCAAAGAGTTTGGCTGTGCTAGTACTGCGGGGTAGGCTTAGGGCTGCCTTAGTTGCAAGGCAGATCATGGCGTTCACGCGCTCGGTTTCCGTGTAGTTCAGCTTTAGATATGGAGTGGCTTACAGAATGTGGCTAAGAGTAAAAGCATGTGCAACTTTCACGTTGTCTGCTTCGTCTAAGCCCTTGTGCAGGGAAGATACGCGGCGTAGAAGCTACAACACTGATTGCGTGTAGGCCTTGAGTGTTTTAAGGGTATGGTCATTGCGTCCAACATCCTGTAGGTAGAGGCCAAGGATGCGCAGAGTGGGAGGGAGCGGGATAGGGGACCCTTCTAAAGTGATTTCGATGGGTGAGTTAGCGGCAGATGTTGGTCTAATGAGGAGGAGCGCGGACTTAGAGGGGCAACACTCGAGTCCAATAGATGATACATGAGCGGAGATGGTGTCTGCTGCTAATTGTAGAGTTTCCTCAATTTCTCAGTCGGAGCCATGAGTGGTCCATGTGGTAATATCATCAGCGCACAGAGTATGTTTTAGGTGTGGAATGGGATTGAGCCTCTGGCTTAAGGGGATGAGAGCAATGCTAAATAGAAGGGGGGAGAGGACCGCCCCTTGAGTGGTTCCAAGCTCGGCGAGTGTATAAGGGGGTGTGCTGAGCTGATGAATGTGCAAGCAGGCAATACGGCCAGAGAGGAAGGCGTGAACGTAGTTGTAAGCTTTAGGGCCTACCTGTAGTTCCTGCAGTTCCCGTAAGATGGCAGCGTGTCGAATTCTGTCAAATGCCTTAAGCAGGTCAACCGCCAGGATAGCTTTAGTAAGATGGGGGATGGTATCATCAAGCATATCGTGCGTAATTTGAAGTAGGGCATCCTGCACAGATAGATGCGCACGGAAGCCCATCATACTGTGGGGGAAAAGGTGATTTTCTTCCACGTACGTTTTCAGTCTGGCAAGGTTGTGTGCTCAAAAGCCTTGCCGAGATTGGCCGAGTAAGAGAAATGGGAGGGATGTCCTCGAGGGTGATGGGCGGGTTTTGGGATAAATATTTTCCATGCTTCTAGGAGGCAGGGAGGGTATCCGCCTCCCAGCATTCGTTAAAGTATGTAACTAGGTGAGATACGGAGACATCATCAAGATTTCGAATAGCAGCATTCATAATTTGATGTTCTCCGGGTGCGGTATTGCCCAATTTCAATAGGGCTGTGCGAAATTCAGATTCTGAAATAGGAGCGTCATGCTGTGGTTGGAGTGAGCCGGTGTACTCGGGATGTTTGCAACAAGGACCTGGGGTGGAATAGGTGCATTTCACCTGTCCGAGGAAGGCGTCGGTGTCCTGCCGATGATTATGAGTGAGGCGGCGAATGCTAAGACGCGTCTGAGTTTTGGATTGCGTGGGATCGAGCATCTGGCGTAACAGGTGCCAAGCGCGGGTTGCGAAGAGATCGCTTCGGAGGCCGTCACAAATTTGAGCCATTTAGCTTTGCAAAGAGTGGCACTATGGTGTTCTATTTGGGATTGAAGCTGGGTGAGCATTAGTTTTAGTTTCCTGTTGTGTTTTTGAGTTATCCACCTTCGCGTTATGTTGTCTTGAGCTTCAAGAAGATGGGCGAGCTTACTGTCGATAACGGGGGTGTCTGGGGTAGTATCGAGCGCTTGGGTGCGTTGGCGAATATCTTTCTGTAACTCAGTAGTCCAGGTCTCTAGCTCGAAGGGGGCCTGTGCTGGCTGCGCTTGCCTAAATTTATGGAGCGTGAGGTCTGGGCTAGTATCGGCAGTAACACTGTTACCTACCCCCGTAGGTAGGCTAAAATCATTAAAGATGGTCAGGGGGAGCAATAGCGTTTCATTGTATAAAACTGTGCCTCTGTGGTTGGTGCGTCGATAACCCGTCCACCTGAGAGCAGTTAAAGTCGCCGGCAACCAGTAGGGCGTTTGATCCGGCCATTTGGGTTACGGATTTGAGGAGTGGCTAGAGTTCGTGAATAGGCTGTCGTTGGAGAAGGTAGCAGTTAAGCATGAACAGGGGAGATTGTGCACGAGGGGGGGGGGGAGGGGGAGTAAAATTTTGATGAAGGTGTGAGCGATAAGGGAGGTAACCTGCTCCGCGTAATGCAAGGTGTTACAGACGTATGCCAGTCGAGTCAGTGGAGTCAGAGAGGATAACAGCGTGCCCTGGCAGTTGCCTACGAACACTAGCATCCTGGATAGCGATAATTTTTGGTGGGGACAATGAATTGGCAATAATCTGCTGCAGAGGGCCGCGCCTTCGCCGATAGCCCTTGCAATTCCATTGAATAATTTGTAACGAATTATGGTGCCTCGGAGCAGCCATGTTGAAGGGTGGCGGAGCGAAGGAGGAGTGCAGAAGGTGGGATTGCGGGAGGAGAGGCAGTTGAGAGTCCAGCCATATGGTTAGCTAAAGGCTCCTCAACCTTGGCCATGATGCTAGATATGGCCCTATCCATTATACCGGTAATGGTAGCATCAATCATAGTCTGGAACTGTGCAGTGACCTGCGCAGTAATGCGCTCTGTGAACTTGGCTTCTACGCTTTGGGCGAGGTCCTGAAATTTAGCTTCCAGGTCTATAGGTTGGGCTGGCCTCTCATCAGGCCTCCTCTTTTTCTGAGGACGTTGGTCGGACGGGGTGGATGAAGAAGATGGGGATGTTGGAGTGGGGAGTAGAGAAGGGATGGAGGTAGAGCGGGTTGCCTTGAGCACCCTTACCTCATCCCGCAGAGCCTTCACGTCCGAGTCCTGGGAGGTCATGATGTTCGTCTTGGCAGCCTTGGAAGCACATGTAGAGGTAGACGGGAGAGTCGTGCTAAGCGGCGGAAAGTCCTTCTCGGTAAGGCACTTTGTCTTCTGGGGCGGTGGGCTGCGTCGTTTGGTAGGGGCATTTCTTGCCTTGCACGAGCCGGTGCCCGTGAGGTGCTGCCCCCGCAGAGAATGCAGATCGGGATGCAGGAGGAAAATTCTTGCAGCTCATGCTTGCCCCACACCGCGAGCAGAGACCACTCTTGGGGTGTGCAACATGTCATATTTGTGGCCCGGTCGACGGCAGTTCGGGCACGCGTCTGGACTTCCCTTGTACGTCGTGCAGCTATACACTACACTCACGTAGCGTATGGTGTGAGGGACTGGGCCATGCGCAAATGTGGTCAATATGGAAAGGGTCCTATCCATTCTGCGGGCTGCGATGATATCAGCTTCCGAGGTGCTAGTCTGGAGGTTCTGTAGCATCTCTTCCGGTGTTTTCGCCCAGTAGGCTTGCGAGATGGCTCCGCGCGCAGCAGCGGGTGGCGGTGCGATGTAGGCGGCGACGGGGTAACTGGTCTCTTGAAGGACAACTTCCTTGAGTTGGACCAGGTGAAGGGTCGTTGAATTGTGAGGTGTAGCGACCGTGAAGGTGTTATTCGTAGAGTGGATCCGGAGGTGAAACTCTCCTAGGTCCCGGTCAGCGGCGGTGACTCGCAGAGCTTGCATGAGTGGCTGGGTCATAGCTCCGTTCAAAGCGAGGCCACCTCTTGGTCGGAAAACTCTTATAGTGCCGGGAGGAAAGGAAGCAAGTTGCTTACTTCGCAGTGCGATTACGTGCGACACGCGCAGCTGTTTCTGTTGAGCGCGGTATGTCGACTTGAAGGTCACAGGGGCAGTGTCGGCCGGAGTACTGACGGCGGACGCGGTAGGCTTGTCTCGAACAGGGGCTGCATGGGGAGGTACAACCAGCGTTTCCGCGCTTGGTTTGCCTCCCTTGTACGCGTGGAGTGTCGTGGTCCACTCACTGGGTCTGAACGTTCTTAGGTCGAGGTCTTCGCCCTGCGACTGCACCTCCGTGGCTGTTGGGGGTGGGTGTGCTACCAATGATAGGCCTAGCCTCTTGAACGGCAAGACCCAGCACGGCGGGTGGCCAGGAGCAGATCTTCCGACATCGATACGGTCCAAAAAAAGTTCGGATGTAGGTTTAGCTGTCGGTAGCGGTGCAAATGGACGGGATTCGTGTGTATTCAGTGGTGACTCGCACACACAGCGCACGGCGCCTCGGGAGGCCCGGGCAAGGGGCGACGGGCAACGCTCACGCCGGATCGTTTCGGAGTGCGCGCCGACGGCACGTACGTTCTCTTCGTGTAGATTTCGGGGTCCGGAGTGCGCCGACGGCACGTCCGTTTACTTCGGGTGGCTGTGGTGTTCCCCCCTGCTCCTGCAGTCGTGAAAGCTGGGTGACTTTTTCTTGGAGCTGGTCTGGTGCGCCGCGATCATTTCGTTGCCTGCTGTCCCGTTCGAGCTCGGTGGCGCTCGTCACCTCCTTAGCAGCGCGCGACTGGGCAGCAAGACATCTGTTGTACGGTTGGTCGCCGTCCTGGCTCATATTGACTGGCTTGTTGGGATTATCCTATTTCTGAGTGCCAAAAAGTTTCCTACTGCGGACTCAGCTAGCTCACCGCGCACTTGGTTAGAAAACAAGCTCTGGTCGACAGCGGCCCGCGAATGTGCCACTGTGGACCAGAAACACGCGGCGCAAAGTAAGGCACAGGCGTGCACTCGCCCCAAGCGGCTCCCTCGCAAGAAGGGCGCCTCGCAAACTTGAGGGAGCAAACATACACACAATTTGTCTCTTTGAAACGCAACTTTATTCTCTCTACTACTCAGGCTGCTGTACACCGCCAGGGTCGTAAGACGCGGGGCTCGAGGGGGAGGGAGATGCCTGCGGTTAGCGAAGGGGGTCAAACCGGGGGGTGGCGTCGAGGCTGCAGGCATACAGCCCACCGCTTGCGGGACTGTCTCCTCAATGTGTTCGAGGCACCTCGGTTTCTGAGAAAAACGGGGTCTGGTAGTGATGGCGCCGTGTTTGTCGCTAACACGCATATATATATATATATATATATATATATATATATATATATATATATATATATATATATATATATATATATATATATATATATATATATACTATTGGCTTGAGCATGCCATTAGGCCTAATATGCACTCTTGCCGAAGTATGAAAAAGATTTTTCTTTTGCTTCTGGACGCTTACCGAAAGGTGTAGCGATTCCAAGGAATGTACGTCACCAGCAGCCTTACCGCTTCAAG